>NC_087569.1:1753951-1791451 GCF_036250125.1 Pseudopipra pipra | reverse complement strand
CGTGCCCTGTACTGTGCATCATCCATACATGTCCATATGCTTTGTGTGCACAGTTTTTCGCAGATTCAGCATTTCAAAAGCTTTATAAAACCTACAAGTATTAATTCAAAAAAGCTTCTTAAGTATTTGCATCACTTTAACATGGAATAAAGACAACAGGACTTACATTCTCAAAGTCTGTCTGACATAACCCAGCTGGTCTGAGGTCTTGGTGGTGGGAGTACATTGGGCATGACGTGTATGTGCAGTTACACCCACTCAGGCTCATCCTGCCACAGTGATTTCCAATGCAGTGATTGCTGGTGTGGGCCAGGGCAAGACCAAAGTCCACTTTATCATATACCACATGATTAATAGCCAATACTTTGTCCACAGTATCTTTGAACCAGACCCCACCATTTTTTTCAGTAGATGCACTAAAAACAAATGCAAAAACTCAAGGAAGGCATTACATAGAGCTTTAATGCATAGTTCAGTTTGGACTGGCAATGACAATTGCTAATCTGTCCTAAAGTCATTAATATACCACAGGTACAGAATAATCCTATTCTTCAGAATAGCACCAGATCACCCCAGTCATGGATCAGGTTTCCACAATGCTGCATTGTGAGCAATCAAGACCATTTCAGGGGGTGCAGAGGCTTCCTGCTTCCTCTTAGGAGAAAGAAAAATAACATTCATTAGCTCAGACAGACACTTCGGTTGGGTCATAAAAGCATTTCTACAGGTCTGAGAGAAAACCAGCAAATTTGTTGTTCATGGTTAGCAAGCTGAAGTTGGCAAGTAAGAACAGCAATGCAGTGAAAGAAGGGAGCCAACAAGAAATTCAGAGAGAGACTTTTTACAAGGGCCTGGAGTGACAGGACAAGGGGGACTGGCTTCATACTGACAGAGGGCAGAGTTAGATGGGATATTGGGAAGAAATCCTTCCCTGTGAGCGTAGTGAGGCCCTGGCACAGGTTGCCCAGAGAAGCTGTGGCTGCCCCATCCCTGGAAGTGTCCAAGGCCAGGCTGAATGTGGCTTGGAGCAACCTGGGCTATGGAAGGAGTCCCTGCCCATGGCAGGGGTTGGAACAAGATGGACTTTAAGGTCCTTTTCAACCCAAACCAGTCTGTGATTCTATAAGTCCTTTATCTGGTCAAAAAGCAAGAAGGTGACACAGTGTTCATGGTGTTCAGTAGCTCTTTCTTTGTCTCTCTTCTTGAAAGATATCATATTTGCTTTCCAAATCCTGGTGTGTACCTCTCAAGCCATGTAATTTAGAAATGATCCAAAGCAAAATATCCATATTTAAACCCAAACACTCTTCCTGCCTAAGAAATAGGTACATTTGGAAATAACACACAGACAAGAGATAACTCTTTCCTCTTTCTGGGACACCAAGTGAACTCAAGCACAAACTTGAATAACTTACAGAGGAAAGATCTTCCAACACGTTGAGCAATGGTAGCTTCAAACTGAACTTCATCATGCTGTGCTGCAAAAGAAACCAACTCCCCTATTTTAAGAAACAAGAAAGAACACAGAATTCCATCAGGTCTCGCAGCACAAGCAGGCAGCTGAGTGCATGACATGGCTCCAACAGACCTGTGTCCCACCACTGCCGGGCAGAGGGACAGGGAGGACACCCTGCAAGACCCAGTCTCTTTGAGGGTTTATTTTTTCCCTGATTGTACTGGTGTGATACAACAGGGCAAGGAAGAAAACAAACCAGTACCCAGTGCATGTGGCTATCAGCTTAAAAATAGTTCAGCTGGGCTGAGGTTTTAGCCTTTATCTCCCTGGCTGACCTTGCTAATACAGTATGTAGATCTCTTGCCAGCTAATCGGTGGACTGTAAAGCATGGTTTCAAACTGTGGGCAATGATCTGTAACAGGAATGAATGAGTGGGTTTTAGCAGCCAGGATCTGCAGCCTACTATCTGTATCTGACAGCTGTCACCTCCCGACAGAGGCCAAGGCCCAGCCCTGCATTTAAAAGCAGCATGGCTGATCAGATTACTGGGACAGTGTGTCAGGACTGACTGCACTGAACTAGTGAGAAAGTAAATCTATAAATAGCAGTTCTGCTTGTCTCCATGAGCCACTGAAGGATAACCAATACTGAGCAGCAAATGCAATGTTTAGTCTCTGAAAGCAGTGGATCAAAGTTCCTTTGAGATCAGAAGCTCTACCCAGTGATGAAAGGGATGGGCATGGGAAGCTCTGTGGGCAGGTGGGTCACTGTCCTGGCAACAGCAATGGCTGTGATTGCAAAAGGAAATAAGACATTAAAAGGTCTTCAAGATGTTGAAAGCACCATAGCACAAAAACACAGCCACCTTTGTGCAGAAGGCAGGAGCAAAGCCAGAGGTTCCCTGGGGAATCCCAGCATTCAGATAGATACTGTAATAAAAAGAGAGCCTCTCCATTGTGCTGTTATCCTTTTAAACAAGGTTGCAGCCAGAATGGCTGAGCTTGGGAAGGACCTGAAGAGCAGGGATGTTGGAGCTGCGGCTTCCAGAGGCCATGGTGATGGCAAAGCTCGGTGGAGCTATAAAAGACCTGACAGCACTCTGCAGGATGGATCAGCTCTCTGAGGAGCCATTCAGCACTCTTAGAAGTTCCTGCCATAATAACAGAACTGTAAGTTGTAAACAGCTTTGGAGAAACAGCCCAGAGGTGAGTGGAAAGGAATGGAGAGTGGGATCACGAGCCAAGGCCATAGGAAACCAGAATGGTAGAATAACGTGGTAGATCCCACACCATTGCTAAACTATCAGGTAATACCAGAGGCCACCACAGGCAAAACAGAGGTCTAGAAAGATCTCAAACAACATGAGGAGTCCTGTGTCCCTTTTACAGTAGAAACCAGGAGATGATTGCAGCTTTTTTGTTGCAGTTCTCAACTGGGAAGGGGCACTTGCTGCTCTGTTGTCCTACTCATGCTTCCGGTGATGAGATGCAACTTTTTGTCCATGGACAATGAGGAAGGAGAAACAGGACTGTGGTTGATCTTATGCTTAACCTGGTTAGTGGCAGCTGGAGTCTTGCTCTGACCCCAACACCTGGCTCAAGCAGTTCCCTTTACCACAACTGACTCCACAAGATGAGGGTTGTTCGAGCTGTTTGTTGTGTTCCCCCTCCAGGAAAAGACAAGCTGCCATCATACAACAGCAAGTACAATGAAAGCACAAATCATGGGCTCAACTACATAGATCAACCTTTTACATGGTAAATAAAGGATGAATAATTGAACAGAAAGAACTGGACACAAAGAATATATTTTTACATTGCTAAGAAAAGAGAAAGACCCCCTTCAGGTAATTCAAGGTACATAAATGTGGCTGTCTATTTAAAAAATAGCTCAGGTGAGTGAGACAAATCAGTGAAATGAAGGCCAAAGTTCAATCTCCTGTCTCCTACAGAGACACCAGCAGCACACATTCACCTGTCCCTCCACACAATTTCTGCAGCTCAAGGACTTCTGATCCAGAGGGGGGGCTTCTGTCTTTTAGAGCTGGGCATGGATCTTTTCCCCATGAATTTCAAAATAGGATGGAGATGATATTTATTCCCTGAATTGAAGAACAAATAAACACCTTTCCAGCTCATCAGTTTCAAAATAGCGATTTACTGGTACCCAAGTGTCCTGCTCACCCTTGGCCACACTGATGAATGTCACTAATAGCTGAATTCTTTTATCAGTGTGTTTTTCTCAGCTAATTTAGCACTCATGGTCCTTGGTGACAGCCCTGGCAGCTGGCTCCCTCCTCATATCAGCAAACCCTCAGTGTCCTCACACTGTCCCCAGGATGCCTGGAGCCTGACCTGGGGCATCTGTACCTGGGGTGAGTGGCCAGTTCAGCACCTGAGAGCCCCATTAGTACTTGGTCTCTCTGCCAGGCCTGTCCTGAGCTACCAGCACAGGCTGTGCAGTGTGTGTGTGTGTGTGCCCCTGACTGCTGGAAACTGGGCTGGCACCCAGAATGGCCTGGAGCTGTGTCAGGGCAGGCTCAGGTTGGATCTCAGGCAAAGGTTCTTCCCCCAGAGGCTGGTTGGGCACTGCCCAGGCTCCCCAGGGCAGTGGGCACAGCCCCAAGGCTGCCAGAGCTCAGGGAGGGTTTGGCTGATCCTCTGGGGCACAGGGGGTGACTCTTGGGGCTGGGCCTGTGCAGGGCTGAGGGTTGGACTCCCTGATCCTTGGGGGTCCCTTCCAGCTCAGCACATTCTGGGATTCTGGGATTCCACACAGGTCATCGAATGGCGTCAGATGGTAACTGCTCCTCACACAGCTCAGACCAGTGACCTACATTGTCAATCCCCAGAGCCATCTGAGGCCCTACAGTTTCTCATTAGCAACAGATTCTTATTTATTTCAGATAGTCAGTGGCTTCTGCCAGTACACAGCACACTCCTAATTAAAAGCTGACTTCTTTCATAACCTACAAAGTCCTATTTCCACCTCTGCCCCAAGGTGCAGGGAAATGTGAGCTTTGCCATGTCCTCCATTTAGAGGCAGGCTCCACAGGCAGAGCAGAGATGCATTTTGCTTTATTTTTTTAAAGACAGCATAAAGCAACGAAGTTTGAAGGACATTCAACATTTATGCTGTGTGCCCACTTAATATCACAAGGGACTTTCCACAGGAGCAAAGGTTTTCTTAATAAAGGGTCTCATTGGCTGGCTGGATCAAATCATGTATACACCGATATTTTGCTTCTGGCAATACCTTAAACCCCCAGTTAGGCGAGTGTAGAGATTGCAGTGGCCTTGAAACCGTAGCATGGTTTATACATGGTGTACACATCTTGGAGGATTTGGAGAAATCTACAAGGGATCTAATGCTTTTCCACCTATTGACATTTACAAAGCAGTTTAAATCATGCATGAGAGGCCTCAGGCACATGTAGTTCACAAAACATAACTCTGAGCTCCCAGGGAATTTGAGCTGACCAAGGCTCTTTATTAGAACCGACAGTGAAAGACAGCTCCGAACCAGGAGTGCCGTGCAAAGATGACAGACTTAATGCCACTGGATGTATTATGCAGATTACCCAACTCAAGCCTTGCTTGTTAAATAAGTTTCGTGCTTTCCTCACTCCCACTGCCCCTCTTAGGAAATATCCTCCCTGGCTTTATCAAGGGAGCTGTTTCCTAAATTCCTTGATCAATCACCTGCTTTCCAGGACTTCAGACACGCCGAGTTAGCTCTGAAGATAAGACAGCAATGCTTAAAGAGTGGAAAACAGTTAAACCTTTGCACCTCTCAGCACAGCAGTGCCATGCACATAGCAGATTAATACCTTAAAAACTTAACAGCTATTTTGCTGATGAAAGAATAGGAGGGATTTTAAGGAATCCATCATCCCTGACAAGTCACCTTGAAGCTGTGAATTCCCAGTACAATGTAGTTTTTTGAATGTGTGCTTTTGCTCTGTACATTCAAATGAAGATCCAAGTTTGGATCAGTTTTTAATTAAATTCCAAAACTCTCTAATATAGATTATCTGAGAATCAGCCTTCACCAGGAGAAAGAGATTTTCTGTCATTTGATTGTATCTTAAAGCTTGTAAATGGTGCTTTAAAACATACAAGTACACGAGAGCATTGTGTGTTCTTCATGTGGAAGTATCACATCTGAAGCTGAAGTTGGTGAACACAAACAGGTATTTTCACTGAGTTCACCTGGGCTCATACACACACCAAGGAGGTTCCAGTGATTTTTTTTTTAAGGTGTGAATTTAAACCACTAACAAATGCAGTGACAGTCTCCTGGTACTGCATGTTGCACTGTCCAATCATGTAAAGATTGTATTAACATACATATATAAAATAAAAATATTTTTAAAAATCCATCTAAAATAAATAAAGGTTCATGTACAAAATGCACGCAACCATGTACACCCAGATGTAAGTTTTTATATCTTACATATATGCATATTTTTATTTTTAAATTCATTGATGGAAATTAAAAGTTTTTTTTTAAAAAACTGAGCTTTGCAGTGACATCTCTGAATTATTACTAGTGGTTTGCCTTAGCAGCAAGCTAGGTCATGTTAGGCTTGACCTAATAAAAATAAGTTGCTTAATGTCACACTTTCAGGTTTGCAGAAGTGCTACTGGCAAACTGAAATTACTGATTTATTTTTTTCTGGAGCAAATAAGAAGTAGAAACAGATGTAGACTAACTACTCTGCTTAAGGGGAACCAAGGGAAGGGAATGATTTTCACAACACTAGTTTGCTTTTCCTTTAAATCCCCAACTCAGAAGAGCAGTGAAAACCCCTTCCAAAGTGCATACGATGAGCATAAGCACAAACAAGCTTAAGGGGGCCCATTTCCATCCTGCTTTTGTTACTGGTTGTAAAACACATGGCAAGGGGGAAAGGCTGACACCAATGCAGACATAAGAGGCATTTAGCACTCACATGTAGGATCGTGGAGTGACTCCACCTCCTCAGAAATGACACTGAGCACACAACAATGAACATTTCATGAGATTTGAGTGCCTGATTCACCGCCCACGGAAACCAGTGAAAAAGGTTATAATTGACTTCAGTGATACTGGATCAGGGCCCTGAATAGAACAGACACCTGCCTGTTGTAGAGGGAGAGAAGTTAAACCTGCTCAGCTGCTTTGTTCCCAGGTTTTCCTAAAATACCTTTGCCATGGATACTGCAGCTTCCTCAGTGGAGAGAGGGTGTTCCAGGTCAATGCTGGGCTCAGGGAAGGGTGAAGCCACAGTTCCCCACAGCTCACCCAGCTCAGCATCAGCTGGGAAGCAACAGCAGCTCTCGAGCAGTTTTACTCATTTCTGTGCTCACACACTGCACTGTCTCAAGTTTATACTTCTTCAGCCATTGTGTAGGTTAAACCCAAGATAAATTTCCAACTGCCTCAGGTTTTCATCAGCTAAAAAGAATTGCTTCAGAAATACTGCTATCAGTTCGCATCAGAGAAGATGCAGCAAAATTAATATTTAAGAGCACCTAAACATTTGTTTTATGCATACAGTGATATCTGTGATACAGGCTGGTGTACCAGGTAAATGTAGATGCCCTCACAGTCAATCACACTCCTGGGAGAACAGCAGCAAAAGCAGTGGAAGACTGGGCTAACTCATCAGCTACTGACTAAACTTCTGCAAATGCCCTACAAGCTTTAAACACCGAAATTCATCACACATGTCAAAATCCTGATGTTGAACCATTTCAACAGACCTGAAAACCTACAGGGAATAAACACAGAGAGAGGAAAAAAACCTCACAAAATCAGTCACCTCAAACTGTATGATGTAAGCTGATCACTTAGAGATTGGGGATGGGTTTGCATATTATACCAATTCACTCCTTGACTGAGGTTCAAAAGAACTTACTAATATCAAAACAGTTTTTCTGAAAACTAGGCAGAGATTATTTAGCAGAAGTAGCAAGGAAAAACTCTCTCATATCAGTAAAGCTGACATGTAAGCAGCTTGCTTGATCAAATTGTAGTTAAACTCAGTGCAAATGTAGTCGCAATATGAAATAAGCCAGGATTGTTTACCTTCAATAGTCTATAAATATCCTTCTAAGGGCAGAACAGCTGCTTTACTGAGGAGTGCACAGATGCAGTACAACTCCTCATCTATAATTACGAGAATAAACTATATTTCACACTTCTTTCAGTTCCAGGTCTTTGGCATTACCTCGGACAGAGGGGTGAGGAGATGGACTTCCCGAAGAGACCAACATGGGTTGTGTCTGGCAACTTCAGGAGATTCAGCCTGGAGGCACAGAGCAGGCTCAGCTGTGGTCCCTGCTCAGGAGGAGAGACCACCATCCCTCTTCAAAGTAGAGACCTCCTGAGGGGTAGATGTGACCTAAATGAAGCCAGAAACACATCTCTGCACGGATTCTCCATGCTGAGCAGTTATGGCAAAGGAGCTGTAAAAGCCATCCTCACACAGGCAATCCATGGGGGTTTGGAATCATCCGGGGGGCTCAGCTCTCCCTCAGTGAAGGAAGGGAATCAGAGATGCTGCTGGAGGGCTGTGCATCCTATTGAGTGTCACCACACATGGTCCACTGAAGGACCTGGTACCGCTTGGTCCGTGCAAACACTGTGGAAAAGACTGGTCAGGATTGGACTCAATGATCCTTGTGGGTCCCTTCCAACTCAGGATATTCCATGACTGTATGAAAAACAAGAGTGGCTCTATCACACCTGTGCACATGGGGGAGGACAGGCCAGGCCAGGCCAGGAACTCAGACTGCATCAAACAGGCTGCAGATATGGCAGGGTAACGTGAGGCTGCTGCACAAATGGCTTCCTCACTATGCTTTGATCCAGCAGCTCATTTAAAACATTTCTATCTGTCCTGTGGCTGGTTCATTGTCATCTCTGGCCAGTCCCCAGTCTGTCACTAATTGGCACCGCTGTTGTCAGGCTTGGGAGCGAGGCCAGCACCAGAACAGGCAAGGAAAATAATCCCCTGCTCGTTCCCCAAAATGGTTGGCTGTCCTTGGGAGCAGTGCTAATACAAGCACATGGGAAGGCTATGGAACTGTGCTGCTCCCCCTGCTCTCTGGGAACCAGGCTTGCTCTCGGGGGATATTGATCTCAACACGCTATTTAAAAATGCATTAAATACGTTTTTTTCTCTCTATATTTGATAGATATAATTATGGCAGTCCCTAGAACAACATGCCTGTTTGTAGACTGCCTTCAAAATCATCTAATTTGTATTGCCAGATGGTATGAATGATTGCTACAGATAAACTTTGGATACGTTCCATTATTAATTGACAGAAGCATGGTCACAGCAGAACGCTCATCCCACACGGCCTAGCTGACAATTAATGGTTAAAAGATGAAACTACTGAGGAAAAAATGAGTCCCCTGAGTCCCAAGTCCCATTTTATAGCCTTGAGAACTAAATTTAAATAACCAAAATGCATTATGCTCTCAGATCTCTCTACCAACCTCCTTGCACTTGTACAGTTCCCAGCCCTGCCAATAGTTCTTTGCGAGTGGTGGGATGCAGGTATGGTGTGCCATCCAGTGGGATGGGATGGGTGGAGTTTAACAGTCTTATGGCAGGTTCAAGAAATCAGCCAGTTGTAACAACCAAATGTCTCAGCCCAGGCTCACTGCAGATGGCTGGTTTGAAGCTGGTCTTCTACAGAAAACACAGATGTAGCCATTGCAACAAAGAGTGTTCAATGCTGGGCGTTGCAGACACAGCACCTGCACTCAAAGTAATGGTGAAGTCACAAGAAAATAAGAAAATATCCAATCTATGTATTTTAGAAAACTGATCCCTAATGATTGTGTCCTCAATGAATTAAGCAAAAGCTGAGAAAAAGCCAAGTGCTTAACTGATTCCAATTTATCATTTTTCAAGCTATTCCACCAGAACACAATAGACAGAACCTTCTTTAAAAAAGGAGACAAGCCTTTTCAAAAACTGCTAAGAAATTCCCAGATTTGGGATAAAGAACATTCACTAGTGACACAGACCTGAAACACAAATAAAGGATGAAGGATGTTCTAAGATGTGAAAAAAGAAAAAAGAAATGCTTTTTAGCTTCTTGACTTGCAATGTTTTTTCCTCTTAGTACCTACTGAACAGCATGACACATCTCAGAAACAATATTTATACTTATAGCACAACTTTCATCTGCAAACTCTTGCATGTCATATAGATTTGCACACTCCTTTTCATAAACACACATCCTGAGCATAAATAGCTGAAAAAGTAAATAAACTACTTCTTCTGAGGCAGGACAAGATGGCAAGCTGGCACAGAACACCTGTACCGTATGTGACCTAGAGATGATGTGAACAGTCAACTGTAGAGTTAGTTCTGCAGAGATGAGCAAGGATACAAAAATCCCACATGAAGTCTGAGTGGTGCACACAGGCTGAGAACCTCTTCTCTGCCCTCCTGCAGACATGGAATGACCATAATATATGCAATGATCACAAATATCCACAGTTCAAAAGCTGGGCTGCAGATCCAGGCCTTCATTGACACTGATTTGTATGTGCAGAAGGTAAACACACCCGGCAAAAACCCTCAACTTGTGAAGGACACAGATTTCCTTATTGTTCTATTTGAGTTCAAGTCCAGCCTCATGCTACCCTCTGGTGTGTTTCTGACCTCCTTCCTCAGTCCTAGGCATGGCTGCCTTTCCTCTGGCTGGTGTCTATGGCATAAACACAAAGGTGATACCTACAGTCAGCATTGGATCTGACTGTTCCCGACAACTTCTGTGATACAGCAACCTCAGGGACTTGAGGACACATCTGTGAGTAGATGTAGTAGCTGCCATCTGCACGAACTGCATTATTTAACTGCATTGGCACTGATTAACATTTGCTGTAACCTATGGTAATGGGCTCTGGGGGCTTTCCATGTCTGCTACACAGTGGCAGCTGATGTCTCCTGCTCCATCCTTAAAACAGGATGTTTTAATTTTTAATGGAGCACATGTTCGATTGGCTATACAAACAGGCTAATCTGCAAAGCATGTGCTCAATAACAAGCCAAGCTATGCAGCCAGAATAACAACACTGCTCTGCCATGCACGAGACGCAAAAGGCTCCCTGCTCTGTGCCACCGTCGCTCAGCGCTGATGGTCAAGAGAAATGACTGTGCACGTTCCCCGTTTCAGCAGCAGCCCTCAGGAATTGCCTATTCCTCAGCTGCATCTCGGGCTGCCAGCTCGTTTCTCATTTGGGAAGCTAAACTGGAGAGCTGACAAAGTTCAGGTGCCTGGAACAGGAATCAGGAGGGTGCGACAGAAGCATTGGGAGGCAAAGCTCTGGTGTGCGCTGAGAGGGGAGAGTCTGGCTGGGGCTGGCGTGGGAGGGAAATCAGCTGGTGGGCATTTAAGCACAGAGTGGAGATGTGGATGCTTCCCTACTGCTGGAAACAATGCATGAATAAAATTCTACATGACCACTGCTCCTCTCAGATCCCCGTAACCCACAGCCACTGTCCTCAGGGCTTGTCTCCTGCAATCACGGTGTCAGCATCCAGCGCTCACCAGGCCAGGCAGCCCCTCTGATCCTGCTCCCGGCCTACAGCAGCTCAGATGCATTTTATTCCCACTCTCAAAGAGAGGAGTCCTCCAGAGAGGAAGGCTGGAACACAGTGTTTTAACCTATTCCTGCTGGGTGGAGGGAGGCTGCCACAGCCACAAGGGCTCCTGCCTGAGGGAGCACTTCTGGAGTGGGATACAGGCCCTCACTGAAGCCCTGCAGCCAAACAGGCAACAAAGATCACTTCCACAACAGGCACGTGCTAAGAAAGAAGCAGAAAAATCAAGGCAGAAAAATAAAGGTTGACGTATTTGTTGGGGAATCTGAAGCAGATGGGTGGGAATCTGGGAATCTTGGGCTTTTGGGGTGCCTGTGGAACTTCGTCAGGTTATTAATTTTCCAGTTTCAAGGAGTTTGCTTTTGTTTCAGATTTTCCTTGTAAGAAGCATGTTTTCCACTGCTCAGTAGGGTTTTTATCTGTTTCTTTGAATCACCTGTTACCTCTGACCTGATTTGTCTATAGAGTATGTCAAATCTATAACAAGCACGGGCTGATTAAACAATTAATGGAATGCTATTTTAGGACAGCCTTGTCTTGCTCCAAACCTGTGCTCGTGACTTTTTCTGACGCATAAACATGAACTGACCTTTCAAAAAGGTCACTTATTTTTCAGTGTTTTCTTCCATGATGAATTATGCCTTTGAGAAAGGCACTAAATTATGGAGCCTTTCACTAGATGTAAGAAAGTTGGAGGAATGTTAAGAGGAATTTCATTCCTCTGTTCTTCACAAAGTACACCTAGGAATCTGTTTCATGGGTTGCATTAGTAAATACATCTACTGACCTAATGAACACCTTTTCCTGCCTCAAGACATGAATTTTGACGATGCTAATGCAATTAACCTCCTTGTAAGTGGCCAGCCAGGTCTCAGTGCAAGAACTTCAGCACTGAGAAATGTATTCTGCCTATGGAACCAATGGATCCATTTCCAGCAGTGGTCTGCTGCCAGAAAACAGACCTGGCCTTCACCCTTCTCCTGTGGTTACCCTGGAAGCACATGTGAGAAATCAGACTGTTATTGCTGCTTTTAGGTTTTTGGAAGGTGATGGAACATTCCAAAAACACATATTAAAAGCATCATAAATTCACTGTAAACTTAGAAGAAGGGATAAAACATTCTCACAAAGCAACCTAAAATCCCATTTGGTGAGTGCTGCTCAGCCCTGGGTGGAACATGAGAAATCCCAGCCTGAGGTGAAACACTCCATCTCCCTGCCAGCACCACTATCAGCCCAAGTACCTGAGCTGAGCTCTACTATAAGAAGATCTAAATCAGTGAGGGCAGTATTGGAGTTTAAAGATAAAGTATTGATTGGTGTGCTGAGGCCCAAGCTTTGAACCCTTTTGATAATAAGCCTTGTCTATTTGAGCTCCCAGGAATGTAACCAGATTCTCAGCATGCACAGTCTCCTGCCACGTGAAGGGGCAAACAGAAGATCTGTGGTTACCTTTCCTGCTATCACAGCCACCTTATCATATGCAAAATAGTTCTCAGCACAGCAGCAATCATGTGAGCCCAAACCTCAGGCAGTGTGGGAAGAGAAAACCTATGCCATGGAATTCAGGTCTCTTCACTATGCAGTTGAGAAAGCAGAATCCACCTCATCTGTAACTCAGGAAGGTTTAGTCTGCCCTACAGAAACCAAAAAGCTGCTACAATAATGCACAAGGGTGTCCTTTCCATCAAGTTACTTAATTAGCTTATCTGGAGAAAAAAACTATACCAATCAAATTAAATATTAATCACATATAAACTGCTGATCACAATCAGCTGGGGGTTCATGCGTGCAGAACGTGGGGATCGCAGTGTGATTTCTTTTCCCAGAGTTTCCTCCTGCTCTCTTTCCATTGCCAATTTAGCAAATTCATACAAAAAACAAAGCCTGAGTTTTCCAAGTACAATATGAACAACAGACCAGAAGTTTTTCTATGCTAAAATATTGAACTAGAAATTCAGTTCCTTTAAATCTTTCTAAATCCTTGCCTCTGATTGGGTTCATTAATAAACATGCTGGTTTTGTTACAGGGACTGACATATGGCATAATCCGCTAACAGGAAGAAGTATTTTGCATTTTATTGTAGAAAACAAACATGCAAACAGGTTTTCACAGATGGCTTTCTTAGCTTCTGGGAGGAAAAAAAAAAAAGCTTAATAATGCTTGAAAACAATTCTCTCCCCCCTATTCTTATAAGAAGAGAAGGAAAAAAAAATTGACTAGAACTGCTTTTCAATTAAAGTAAGTTCTACTGCAGATATCAGTCGTACCCCAACTTCCTTCATACTACTTCTACTTCTTTAGTTATGCATGAAATAAAAGCCTAGCAACTTGCCAGTATCTGACAATATGTGCCCAGTAAAAAAAATGGGTGAAATTGTTGTTTTAACTCCCGAGTGCTGTGAGAAAACCGCCACAATAACCACAGAAGACTTTTAATCAGGAGGAGTTTGGATCTCAGTAAACTAGAATTCTGCCCATATTCCCTCTTCACTCTGTTGGCTTGATCACATGTGAGGGTGTGAAGTCTATGGTTCACAGTATTAGAAAAATAGTGTATCATTTAAAATCTAAATTATGGATAAGTTGCAGTAAGTCTGAGAAATACTTTATGTGCATGTTATAGTACTTACAAATGTAGGGCACCTTTCTCTTCTGGTCATTCTCCCTCAGACTTGTGACTCTGTTCCGTCACCACCTTCCACTGTAGCTGCTTGGGAACAACACAGACCTTGCTCTGAACCTCCTTTGTGAGGTCAGATTTGCAGGATCATTTTTCAGTTCTGCCCAGCATATCCAGCACTGTGCAATCCCAAGGCAACCCAGCTCCTTTCCCCACCCACGACACTCCTTTCAGCAAGTAGAGACTTACCTATCTATCCATGAGAACTGTGATGTCTATTAAGAACAACCAACATTACGGTCCAGTGTAGTACCCCAAACCTTTCTGAGATCTGATGTTCAATAGATCCTCTAAAAATAGCTCCCTGCCATTTCCACGTGATTAAACCCCTGCCCACCTCACTGTGTCCAGCCTAGAGAGGGAGGAGATCCCTTCCCACACTGTGGTAACAGGTGACAGTGAAGATGTCAGCCCAGCAGTGGGGGAGGAAGTGTCTGAAGGACCTGCAAATTCCACCCCACCCTCACCCAGAAAGCAGCAGGCAAAGCCAACAGCCTGGTCTAGTGGAAGGTGTCCCTGCCCATGGCAGGGGGATGGAACTAGATGATCTTGAAGGTCCCTTCTAACTCAAACCATTCCAGGGTTCTAGGATTCTATGAACTGCTCATGAACATAGAAAGCAGGTCCTTTTCCTGCAATTTGCAAGCTGCAGCTGCCCCTTCCTTTCCTACACAGAGATAGAAGTGCTCATCCATATAAAGGCTGAAAGCTGTAGCAACTCTACAGATAAGATAACATTGGAATTGGGAATGGTCCTTCCTGTGAACTAAACTTGTATTCCTGGGAGTCTCAGGAAAAGAAAGAAATACACGTTCTAACATGAAGAACAGTGCATTCAAAACCCCTACAAAACCCACCTTATACTTTGGAGAGACCCCACACTCCCTAACGAAGCAAAGCCTCGAACATTTCTCAGAATCACAGAATGTGCTGAGCTGGAAAGGATCCCAAAGGATCCTGGAGTCCAACCCTCAGCCCCGCACAGGCCCAGCCCCAAGAGTCACCCCCTGTGCCCCAGAGGATCAGCCAAACCCTCCTGGAGCTCTGGCAGCCTTGGGGCTGTGCCCACTGCCCTGGGGAGCCTGGGCAGTGCCCAACCAGCCTCTGGGGGAAGAACCTTTCCCTGAGATCCAACCTGAGCCTGCCCTGACACAGCTCCAGCCATTCCCTGGCTGCTGTCCCTGGTCCCCCCAGAGCAGAGCTCAGTCCCTGCCCCTCCTCTGCCCCTGCCCAGGAAGGTGGAACTGCACTGAGGTCTCCCCTCAGTCTCCTCTTCTCCAGCTGAACACACCAAGTGCCCTCAGTGTCCCCAGGTGGCTTCAAATCAAGGCCCTTCCCCACCCTCGTTGCCTCCTTTGGACACTCTCTAACAGCTGCCATCCCAGTCTCACAGGAGAAGGAAAGGCCCAGTGAGCTGGTTTCTGTACGACTGGAAAGGAGGATCAGGTCAATCCCTGGACTGGGGGTTTCAGGCTTTCCCTTGTGCTAAGATACAAACCCAGTGTTGCAGAAGTTCCCTGCATTAGGTGTGCTTAAGCACTCGTGCACTGTGTGGTGAAAGCAGCCAGCATAATCCCTGTATCTCTTTTGCATAAGGAATCTGAGCTGACAGCATTTAATCAGCTCCAAATTTACACTACTGATCACCTTTTCCATTTAATCACGACTGCAGCCTTTCAAGAAGTAATTCCCTTTGGTTAAAATTAACAATGACAGGCTGTGTTTTTACACACTGTTGAAATGTGTAAAACAATCAGATGGAGAAAAAAAAATATGCCCTCCTTTTTCCGAGCTGATTTACGATATATATGCAAACCCTATTAAAGTTAAACCATGCTTTTCAACAAAATGAGGATTTCCAACAAGCTGCTCTCCATTTTATTTAAGGATCCCAATGACTGATACAAACAGTGGTAATCAGCTCTACTGCTAATACAGGATATTTGGGCTGGGAGATAACA
The DNA here is from genome assembly GCF_036250125.1 of Pseudopipra pipra. Taxonomy (NCBI): domain Eukaryota; kingdom Metazoa; phylum Chordata; class Aves; order Passeriformes; family Pipridae; genus Pseudopipra; species Pseudopipra pipra. The sequence goes on along the minus strand of NC_087569.1, from coordinate 1,775,736 downwards.
CTTAACCCCTAAGTGAGAAACAGCTCATAAATCACAAGCACTTTGTGGGGAAACTTAAGACCCTCTCTTGTGAGCAGAAATCAGACAATATCCTGCTGAGACCCATTATACTCCTTTCTCCAAAATCTAAAGGTTAAATATAAAGAGAAATTAATGTAGAGAAGGAAGGCGATCAGGGGAAGTGGGGACAAGAGTAGTCAGCTAAGAGGAATGCAAATATCTAAATAACTGGGTTAATCTTATCCCGACAGATAAGACAGAACTGGGAGGATGTGGTTATGGCTTGGAAGAAAAGAAAAGCTCTTGGGAAACGGCAGGGCCTGACAGATGCCTTCTTGCAGTCTTAAATGTAGGATACACACCTACATCACCCAGCATCTCAGCAGCAGCAAAAGTCCCTGCATGTCCCAGACTGAGTACATGAAGGGACATTAAGCTGGGCAAGGTTGTGGCTGGTACAGCCTCTGGGATAATGGGATGCCCAGTGCTGGCAAAGGCCTTGGCACCCACCCACATCTGGGGAAAACAACCCCAACAGGCACCAGACATTGAGCCAAACTGACAGGTAATGTGGATTATCTGGGATCACAAAACAGAGGAAGAATTTGAGGCCAGCACTGAGGAGTATTGATTAACCCTCCTATGGGGAAACACAGAAGTCCAGTGAGGAATATCTCTGTGTCTGGCACTAACATCAGCTTTAGGAGACAGAAGGCCAAACCATGAGGTCCCATCCCATTGCAAATCAGCAGCAAAGCTTGAACTGGTGCATCTCAGTCATCAAATACTCCCCCAAATTTCTCAGTCACAACATGCAAGCTGGAAATTACTGATTGTAACTATTACTTCAAGGGTTCTACTATGTTTTGACAACAGGATTGGAATAGAGTGGTAAAAAGCCCCACGAGCAGCCTCCACAGCCTGGGAGTGTTGGTGTCAGGACACACAGCAGCACCAGGAGGTGCCCCGTGTCACTCCCTGGTTCAGGCACGTGCCTGGATGCCACGTGACAGCACAGGGGAAAAACCACCAAGACTGAGAATACCATGGTACTATGGGGCTTGGGGGGATTGCAAGGTGGGAGAGGGGAGAAGAGCAGGAGAGCAAACATAAGGAAACATGCCTTGGGAGAAGAGCAGGAGGGAGGCCAAGGAAGAACCCTTTGGCTTTGCTGGTTTTCCTGCCTCCCAGCTCTAACTCTCACCGATGGGTTTATCACTCCAGGCCTGTGGAGGGGATGCAAGGCTGCTCCAAGCAGCCAAGTCCAGCACTAAAGATGTGGAAAGCTTGTTTTTCTAGGAGCTGGTTGGAACTACAGTGTAGATAAACATGGACATTTCCTCTAAAGATTACACTCCACTACAACTTTTTCTGCCTGCGTATGCTGCTTGCAGAATGTTGAACTTGTTTCCAAAATAAATAGCTCCCAAAGAGGGTTTAATAGGGTTTGCTGTTTTCCAGAGGAAATAGATTGCAAACAAACTGTTTCCTGCTCCTATTTCAAACGAATTTTGGTCCAATTATTTTCTTTTTTAGCATAAAGCTAAATGGACTATTCTACCCTGTCCCTAACTGAGTCCAAGCGTGATTTCTTTTGATTATGCTTTTATGTTGCGAAAAGGAGGGCTCTGGAGACAGAATGGACGGCTTGGGGAGAGGGGCAGCAATTTTTTTTCTCCTTTTTTTATTTTTTCCTTCCTTTTTTTTTTTTTTTTTAAAGTGTGCCAAAGCTTGTCAGTGTTCACTTTGGAGCCTGCTGTGCCTGAATAAAAACACTGAAGGAGACAGAGGGAGTGAGGGAGGGGAAAAAGCCCTAAACAAAATAAGCACTGTCCCCCATGCCCAGGGGAGGCTGGCACAGAGGTGGGCAGAATTCAATAGCCTCTATGTAGGGCATATTTCAAGCACTGGATGAAGCCTGATTTCTGTTTTCTCCTTATTATTCTTACTGAGTTTATTTTTTTCCCTTAATCCAGTATTCTTCTTTTTTTTTTCCCCTGGAGCAGTGACAATTAGTAGCAGTGGGGAGGGGAAACCTTGGCAGATTTCCCATACTGACCTTTAATCCAAAACACAACTTGTGGTCCTAAAGCTTCCTAAAATAAAGCTCCGTCCTTTTCTTTGTTTAATTTATAAACAAGGTTGATCAGAAAAGGGAAAGGGAGGGAAGGTCCTCTTGTTCCTCTTGATGGGAGTTGAATGTCATCATGTTCCTGGTATGGTGGGGAAAGCTGGGAAATTTGTCACTGTCTAGGGTAGTGAGGTATTACCAAGAACCAAACCACTGATTTCCTTGAAGATAAAGACCTTTATTTTGGCTGCAACGTAGGAATGTACAAAACATGTTCTCATCTTCCAAGTCAAAGAGAAAAAGAAATCTGTTTCTATTTGTCTGGCTGTCTATAGCCCAGGGGTAATAAATTTATTGCAGGGACAAGGATGAAAACCAATGTTTTTCATTTTAGAGATCTGGATTTTACAAAGAAGACCAAGAAAAATCTTTATATGCCAGATGCTCAATCAGCCTCCAAGTGTCCTTCACAGAGTGAACTCTGGTGCAGGTTCTCAGCAGAGGCACCAGCTCCTGGCTCTCATTGCAGAATTTTTTATATATATGTTTTGTTCTGTGACAGATCCAGAGAGAGGCATGTGCCTTGGTAATCACAGCACAAGTCTGGAAGGTTTAATTTTCTTACTGATTTGTATTAATGACCTTGGGCAAGTCACACAATGCCTCTGATAAACTTTCTACTTGGGATCAAGACCCTGGTTATACAGTAAAACTCAAGAAGCAGAGAGGGAATGTCTATAAGATCTCCTCAGGAGGCTTCAGTCTGTTTACTTGGGAAACCATATCTGCATGGGCTTTTCAGTCTGGGAAAGGCTGCAACAACAGTGTGTTGTCTTAGGAGTGCAACATGTCATAGCTTGCATATCAGATATGAAATTGTATCACCACTTGTGCTCATATTCATAGAAGAAAGATTCTAACTGCAAATCTTCTCAGTTATCTGGGGTGTAATTTGCTCCTGGGAAGACAGAGCAGCCTGTGGTCTATTCCAGGTTCATCTCACACATGCCCTGTGCTGCTCCTGAGCACTAGAATAAATTCCACCTCTTAGAGCCAACAGATGCACATGACAGATCCACTGAAAAAGGCCTTGGGACGCATAAGTGACTACCAAATACCTGCTAGAGAGAGAGAAACTCAAACTCTTCCGTGGCTTTTAACTTAATATTTCTTAATTAAAATGAAATTGAAGAGAGGAGAGAGAAAAAAAAATCCAACCCTTAATTGTGTCAGCCATGGAAGAAATCTGAGATTGAGGGCTCCAGAGAAGAGAAAGTCCTTTTGGATTAAAACTCTACATTTTATATTTTATCTCCAAAAGGCTATAAATGAGGTCTGGGATTTAAAAAAGATTTCATATGATTTTGTAATTACCCAAGTTACTATTACCTGATTAACACAGGAATCCTAATAGTCTGTTGCGCTTTCATTTCTCCAGTTGTGGTTGTCATGGGGCTTGGCACCTGTCACCTGTTCATTTACAGGCATTTTAATTAACCTACATTATGTATGCTTTTTTTTTTTTCCTTCTTGGATTTAGTGCCTGAATTTCATATTAAAAAATAAAGTTAATAGCTACCTGAAGGAGGGCTGCTGCCAAAACATTCACAGTCGATCCTGCCACATCCATTTGTCAGTACCTGTCGCAGCCGAGCATCCACCAGTGCTTAATTGGAAGAAGTACAGGGAAGGATAAATTCCTTCTTGAGTGACACAGGTCTGACAGGCAGCACCACAAACACAGTCTTTCACGGGGGTGTATGTGTAGCTATAGACAACCTCGATATGGCTCCTTGTGTTTGGACCTACTTCGGGGGTCCTAATTCAGAAAAATGTCTTTTTGATTTTGCCTGAATATTGACAGAAGTGTCAGGCCTGCCCTGAAAACATAATCCTAGGAAAAGGAGGAAAGAGGTAAAAACATCAGTAACAAAATATCACCCAGGTTAAAGGGCTCTCCTCAGCCACTCACAGCAGGTTGTTTCCACGTTTTGCCACCTGGACTGGCCTCCCAACGTGGAGTTGACCCTAAAGCCAGAGAGCTGCCAGGTCAGGTCCCACTGCCCTACACCAACTGCAACACCTTTCTTCATTCCAGAGCCCCAGGAACACGCCAGGTCTCTGCAGAGAGGCCTCTGCAAGGACAGACGTGCCCAGCACGTGGCAGAGGTTTCTGAGGTGGGAGGTAGAAGCAGAGACTTGCTCCTGTGCCAGGCAACTAAAGGCCCCTAAGAAAGGTCCCAGGCAGTGAGATGAGCCAGTGCAGGGTACTGAGAACCACCCCTGGAACCACCTGTCTCCTGGGTCCTGCAAGGAGCATGTGGGACACAGAGGAAGGACTGTTCTAACACCTTGTACAACCTTATTCCAGTGCCTGGGAATGTTTTTGTCACTCTTACATGAACTAGAAAGAAAGAATCCTTACTGCCTAAACTTTTAAAGTGGCCTGTATGAGACAAGGAGAGGCCCATCTGTGTCATCTCTATCTGAAAGGAATCAAAGCAGCAGTGAGTATTTCCTGCTCACCCAGCCATGCCAAGGAGCCCTTTGCATCTTTGAAATTGGCCCTTCCCCACTGAAGTCTGTTCCTCTCACAGTCTGACTCTTCTCATGCCCCTCTGGCTGGAGGCAAACCTTCTCTGACTCCAAGGACAAAATAAGGGAAACAAGCTGCCAGACTTGCTACTTCCCTAAAAAGCCAGTTTTAATTTTGTAAGAGGACACACCACTCACACTGTGAGAGTCACCAAGCTTGGGCTCTGATGGTATCCGGGAGAAGCATGTTTGCAAGTCCAGATGCCATGCAGAGTGACCTCCTCCTGCTCTCTGAGCAGGGATGACTTTGGGAACACACTCAGGTTATCTGCAGCAGGAGCATGTTCTGTGAGAATTAACAAAGCATTCTCAAGTGCAGACACAATGATAATGTCATGAGGGCTCTAATATGTTAGTTAATATGAAGCAGTTAAAGGGGTTTTTTTCATTTCACACAGGCCCATGATGATCCTCAAGGTTTACAGATGAAGACACATGCATTGAGGAGAGACAGCATTGGTGATTATGGATCTTGGAACCCACTTGGGCCATTAACACTCTGAATTCTCAGTATTCTGCCCCTTTCAGAAGGAATTCACAGGTTGGTGTAAATGTGACTGCAGACTGATTGCAGTGACAGTATCTGCCTGAAGCAGCTCTCAGACCCTAAACGGACTCTGTAGTATTTGACAAACCCAACCACCTCAGGTGGCCAGGCTGGAGGGCAGCAATAGCAAACTAGACCCAGACCCCTCTCTGTTGCATGTGCTGAGGAGTTACCAGTGCTCTAAGAGAGACTGGGGGCACAGCACAGCTTATGTGGAAACATTTGTGGTTTAAATCAGATAATCAATATACACCTAATCACATACAACTGTCCCTTTTGACAACAGATAAACAGAAATTACTTGTCGATTGGGTCTGCCAGCACCAGAATACAGTTTCCAGGGAGACCTGAGCACCAGGAAGAAGTATGGGAAGACACAGACAACCTCTCCACGCTGCATGCATGGCACCCAACATGAAACTTTGTTGTGTTAGACTTTACACAGTTCGTAGATGGGACTAAAGAGAACAAACTGCTTGATCACATCAACATGAATAAATATATCAGAGGCACCACCCAAGTGATGCAGAGAAGGACTAATCCTCCACTCAAACAGGCCCCCTGACTCTGCACCAGAAAATTGCTCTATGCATTCAAATTCTTCTTCAAAACCTGCTCCTGTTCCCACAGCTACACGGACACAGCAACACCAGCTGACAAACCCAGCAGCACATCACCCCTTGGCTTCACACCTCACAGCTCAAGGAAAAGTAGTAAGAAGCCTGATACAAGTCCTTTAAAAACGAAAACAAGAGCAGAGCTCCAGAAAGCTGATGGCAACATTGACAATGAAAGCAAAAAAAAAGACATTTCATTTAAGACAAGAACTCCAGCTTGTTTGGAACAGGAGGTTCAGCCTGCTCGCTACTCCTCTCTTCTCCTCTCACCTCTCGTGTACCATCACTGCCTTCTCTTCGCACACTCCCAGCCCTTTGTTCGGTGCTTACGAGCTGAATCTGGGGCTGGGGACAGGAGGTGGGGACGGGGGGGCACTGGAGCTGGTGGCAGGTCTGACAGCTCAGCACTTTCAGGCCGGGCTGCTGCAGCCTCGTGGGGCAGAGCCGGTGCCGCCGGGGCAGAGCCGGCACGGCAGCGGCTCTCCAGCCACCCCGCACAGATGTCAAACGGCTGCGGAGGGCGGATGCAGGGCCCCAGGTTTTAATTCTTAAAGGATTAATTGTTGAGATGAGCTGCACTTCAGCACAGAATGAGAGAAGAGTTTTTTCTTTTTAGCATCGACGCTGCTCCTCAGAGCCTGGATCTAAGCCATCCCTTCCCTCCCTGTTTGCCCCTCCATTCCCGGAGCCATCTTCGCCCGCAGTGCCTCTTGCATCAACAGCCAGGCAAGTACAGCTGGGAACTCTCCCAGGGCCTATAACTTCAACTGCACGCAGTCTCCTGCTTCAGGCAATGATCTGCTCTGGTTCTTCCTACTTCAGCAGCTATTTCTCACTACCAAGAAGGACAATAAAAGCCCCCAACTCCATCTCCCCAGCCGTGATCCCGAATGTTATGCATTTGTGTCAGTGCCTTTGAGTCACGCAGGAAGCGTAGCCACAAGGTGAGGGGGGGCTTCCAGGCCGAGCCAAGGACTCACAGTTCAATCCACCTTGCCAGCAGCAAAACAAGAGCATAATTCTTACCATAGCCCTTCAGAGCAGGGGCAGGCAACACTGAGGGAAATGTCACCACGACTGGGTGCACGAGGTGAATGTGACCCTCTAAAATTAGCAGGAATTTGCACATCCCCTTTTTAGTGCTGCAGTAATTCTCCCCGAGTAGGGAAAATAAAGACTGGAACATACGGTTTCTATCTGTGCTGCACAGAAACTGATTAAAAATGCTAACAACCATGATTGTCCAACAACCAGGAGCTCCCAAGAGGCTCATACACACAGATGGTGATTAGTTTGGGATGGCCAGAACAATCACTAGTACCATGTTGCAGTAACACCCACAGACTATCTGTCACAGTCCCAGGAGACACTTAAAGGCTGTTTACTTCATACAGTTAACTTGAACCATAAGCTTTACAAGCCTCTTTGATACATTTTTAATCACTCTCCTCATAAACCTATAACATTTCCCTGCACTGGTGCATGGTTGGGTTCTGTATTTCACACACCCCTCATCAGGCTGGAGGGAGGCTGATGGTGATGTCCCCGGCAAGCCCACTGTGTCACTGCTTCCCAAAGCCACTGTGCCACCACTGCCCAAACCCACAGTGTCACCACTGCCCAACAAACCTGTCACCACTGCCCAAAACCACTGTCACCACTGCCCAATCCCACCATGTCACCGCTGCCCAAAACCACAGTGCCACCACTGCCCAGACCCACCGTGTCACCTCTGTCATCTCTTCCTGGCAGTGGCACAATCAAGACATGGATAGTGGCCACATAACAAATATTATCATGGTTAAACTCAGCCCACTGTGTCTCTTCCCAAGTCTTACTTTTTCCAAATACTTCTGTGCCTTTGGGCTAAGCAAATACCTGCACTAACGGCTGGTGCAGGGTTTGGGAGGGGTTTCTCTGACAGGTCCAATATCCCGAGTGTTTCCGAGCACTTCTGTTGTTGCTTCCAGAGATCATAAGCTCTGTATTTCTTCCAGAGATCATAATCTTTCTTTAAACAAAATGAACGGTTTTGTAATTTAGACCTCTCAAAAAAAGAATCTCCCAACAGCAAAGCAACCCTGCCCTTCCCCTCCAGGCAAACCGCGGGGTCCGGGGGCTGCAATCCATCTCACGTGAGCAAACAGGGCTGTTTGTCCAGGCAAAGCCCTGAGTGCCAGTTGAGGAATTAATCACTCCTAAAACCTTGTCCAGAGCCAGGTCTGGGGAACCAGCCCCAGACACCAGCGCTTAGTTCTGTCATCTCAGTGATTGCCCCCGGGAGCTGGTGCAGTGAAGTCACCGGGAAAGCAGGTTAATTTATGGCAGAAGGAGATGTGGGGCACCAGGCTGTGGAAAGTCACTTCTGCTGCCTCCTTCACTGGTGTAAATTTAAATAACTCCCACAGAGAAATCTGAGATTCACACTGAGCAAATGTTAGTAGACTCTGCTTCTCCTTTGTTGTCGTTTTTTCTCCTTTAATTGCCTCATCTGTTTGGAGAGAATATGTACCCACAAATGGATTTTTTTAATGTTTCCTTTGCCACCTATAAAGTTGTTTCTGCTTCTGTCCCTTACCCGTATGAGATCACTTCCCACCTCTGGGCAGTATGAGGTAGCCTGGTATAGAGGTCTCAGTACAGATCTCAGAAACTGGAGAGTCATGGCTTCACCTGGGGACCTTCGATGAGTGAAAATGGGATGGGGTGTTAGTGCCCCATTCAGAGAAAGGGAATGGAAATACTGAAAAACTGAAAGATGAGTGAAATGTGGAGGAATCAATCAACATACAACTCTGAAAATGTAAAATCCTGTAATACAGAGATGCCAAATAGCATCATGGATAAGTATCTCGGCTGTTGTCTTAATTCTTTTTTGTAGAAAAATTGTACAAAATACGCAATTCCAATTGAAGTTATCTTAATACCACATAAACGTCCTGTATTTATTAAAAATATATGTTAATATAAGAGTTTGATGCAGATTTTGAAATGCAAGACTTAATTCTATGCTGTTGAGGAGTTTGATTTTTTCATTATCTATTTTTAAAACCTATCACAGATCTCTCCTTAAAAGCAATTAAACCCCATAAACACTGGAAATTTCCAAAGACAAAGAAACACCAGACAATATTTGTATTCACTTCATTTTTGCTTCTACTCACACGTTGCAAGAATCTGTACTGGCATCTCCATAGGAGATGTCAGGAGGATGTCCAGGCCTTTTTTATCTCAGCTTTGCTTTTAAAGGCTAGTGCAGACATTAATTGTATGTTGTTTTATTTAATACCCCATTGGCTGTACAATCCAGCCTTATGGAGCCACGACAGCTCTCACTGTGTGTGGGAGGCTTGCACACCCAGTCCTGATGTTCCCCTGCAGTGGTGCTGGGACTTTCACACTCCGTGAAGATCTACAACCAGAACCCACTTGCCTTGTGGTTGGTGTGTGCAGACACCAGGGAGTGCTTGGCCAGCCCTTGTCTCTGTCTCTTCCCTGTGTGCTCATGTCTGTGCATCCATCTGTTTCCCATCTCCTGAACGATGAGATCACGGCAGGGGCTGTCTGGGTTTGGTGACTGTTCAGCACCTTCCAACAGGGGCTTGTGTCTGTCCCTGGAGATCCAGGGAATTATGTTAATGCAAGAGTGATGATGGCATCCAAATCAAAGGAGCCTTGATGGGGTGAAGGCCACTGGAAAGCTGTTGAGGGCCCTGCCACATTGGAGCTCAGTAACTCGTGGGGGTGACCTGGTTGGTGTAAGGCAGGGATGAACACAGAGCCCAGAGCAGCCAACCCAGCTCTGTGCCTCCACCATCAGACCCCACTTTCTCCTCCATGAATCTCCCTCCACAGGACACCATGGCTTTGGGCCTTGTTTGCCAGAGGCAAATATTAACACAGAGAAACTCTTCTCCACCCGACTTGCATAGCTGGGAATGCATTGCCCAACCCAGCAGCCAAAGGAAGAGCAACGTGATTAAGGGAAATGAGCCTTGCTTACTTGTAAGCTCTCTACTCCCCCACCCACCCACAGATATAAACTTTTACAGCTTTGGCTACTTAAGATCTTAACCAGACAATCTGTGCAGGGTTATAAACCATGGTAGGAACCCTCAGGCAAGAGGGGCCCTACATTAGCAACCACTTGGTATTGAACAATTAGATTGATACTCATCAATCATTTACTTGAAAAGAAGAAGAAAATATATTAAAAGGGACTGCAGGGGATTTATCTTCCCATACTGATAAATTGTTAAAAATTAATGAACTAGAGCAACTCTGAAAGAAGAGTAAAGCAAACCCCCCAAAAACCTCAACCACCACAAAATCCCCACAGGCCCTCAGAAAGCTCTTACAGGGGCTCCTCTGTTAAAGATACTTCATCCTCTCTGGCCTGATGGGCTTTTTGCTTTTGTTTTTGTGTCAGTGATATTCTCCATCCACTGATCTTCCCCTGGCATTTTGCATCCCAGGACCACTTTTTAGTTTGTTCCCGGAGGAAGGGAACAAAGATGCCACAGTCTGCATTCACCGAGCAGTTCTGACCTGCATGCGGGTACTGTTCTTAATTTGGCAGAAGGCTGTTTAAGAAACTTCCCACCCCTTTCTGTCCTTTAAACTGTCAAATCCTGCAACACAGCCAGAGCCATGAAATTCAACAAGGTGCCCAAACTTTGTGCAAGGCAAAGCTCCCTGGCAGCTTACAAATAGCCCGAGGGCTGTGCTGAGCTCACATTAAACAGAACAGATTGCAGCTGCCTCCCTATCAGACAGAGTTGTGGGCACAGAGATCAGAGGTCCCGTCACTCACTGCTCTGTACAGTCCCTGTCACTCTATTTGCTGTATCTTTGCCTCTGTCATTCCTGATCATCAAAAACATGTTCATTTTCCTTCCCTTTCATCTGACTGAGCGTCCTTGGATGCAGCAGTAAGGAAGAGCTGATGAGGAATGCTGTCCATTCCCTGCTGCAAATGGAGACTGTGGCTGGTTTACTTCCTTGTCTCTGTTGTTACACACAGCAACAATGCTGTTTTGCAAATTCCAGTATGTGCTTGGTTTGAAGAACTCTCTAAGAACTCTGCCCATTTACCCTTCCCCTGGTTGATCCCAGAAATGGATCAGCACAGAGCAGAGCAGATCCCGACCTGCAGGCTCCTGACTCCTCATGGCAAGTGGGGTTGCTAGTGGGGATACAGATATACGTGCTGTGGGTAAACTGGTGAAAATAGTTATGTGCTGAAAGTGCCAACCCATGTTGACAAAGCTGAAACTCATGTTCCTATTGTTCATCCCTTTCATGAGTAAAAGAAATGGAAAAAAACCTTAAAGCAAAACCAAACCAACCAACCAACAAACAAAAAACACCCAAGGGAGATTTTTTTTTTCATATTTAGCAAAACCAAAGATTCAGTTATGAATATGATTATGAAAATAAAAGGGGGTTGCAGGTTGAAAAAGAGATACTTGTAGTCACTCCTGCTGGTTTTTTTCTTCACCCCAAAGGCACCACCACATCAAAATAAATACCCCAAAGCAATTCCTTTTTCATTATAGAATTCCAAACATCGTAATTCCATGTTTTTACTAGATAATACTGTTTTATTTCCAAAGTTTTGTCCAAAATGAAATTAATCCAAATATGGGGAAACCTATTTACAATCAAATCGTGTTTTTCTCAGTCCACTTTGGATTGCACTATAGGCAAATACAGTTTGTCCTCCCTTGAATGGAGTTTTTTCTACAAACATTCTCTTAAGAAATACCCACTCCCACCCTTCCTGTGTCCATGGCAATAACAGGCGAAACCCCCAAAGGCCAAACATACAAGATCAGGAGAAGGATTCAGACTGAAAAGGAAATTAATCCCCCCCATGTTTGCGTGTACATATGTGTGTCTGTACATACCAGGCCATGTGCACTGAAGCACACAAAGATTGATTTAATTTTCAGCTGCTCACAGATGGCAACTTCCCATCCTCTCTGCCATGAATCATTCAAACCTTCCTGTGCAGCCTCCCAGATAAAACTGAAGCGATGCAAGAGGCCTCTGGCCAGGCCCTTTGCACACAGGTGAGACCCACCTAAATTCCTCATCATGTAAGGGAAAAAAATGAAGCCTATCTAATAAAATTAATAGCAATAATAATACTTTGCATTTCTAAAATGCCTTCCAGCTCAGGAACTCAAGGTCTGATAATTAATGTCTCTTTAATTTTATTTCTATCGATTAAAGATCCAGTGGAACAAAAAAAAGAGTCTATTAACAAAAGCTAATGTGATTTTCAATAGGAGCTGGGTACAGTGAGGAGCAGTAATCTTGCCATTCTGGCTGCACCAGACAGACATCTAGACAGTACATATGTCCATACATTCCCTAAATTAGCACACCCTCCACTCGGCGGTTGTTCAGGGAAATTAGGCGGTTGTGTATAACTGTAATGAGGTCATACAGGGTCTGATCTCCACTGGGATTTAATTAACTCTGAATCTTATAAATATTGTGCTGAATTATAGTTAAATTTGCATAAAGGTTAGAATCAAGCTGGACCAGCCCCATTTACCAGAAAGGGCTAAAAATAAAACCTCAGAGTAAAGACCTTTTAAACAAGGTTTTTGTGTTGCAGTACAGCCTTGTTTTGATCTGGGCCTGAAAATATATTTAAGGGGAAGGAAGGCTGAGAGAGAGGGGGGGAGAAGGAGGCTATATTTCAAACAGACTTTCTAGATAACTTCAAACAGACTAATAGAACGGTGGTTTGCAGCCCGGAGATAACCTGCTCCTCCAATGGCCTCACACTCAGTAAAAGGAGATCGTATCAAATATATACACAGCTATCAAGAAATCTTTTTCCCTTTTTTATTTTTATTATTAAAGTAATGCCAGACATAAAATACCATTGCCAGGTGGACCAGAATAACAAAAACGGTAAAGGAGGAGGCACAAGTCCTGTCTGTGGGAGGCTCTGTTCCAGGGCAAGACAGGTCTGTGGCCTCCTTTCCCAAAATTCTTGCTCAGATTTTACCCAAGCACAAGCCCCATTGTTTCTGAGGAGAACCCAGTGAGGATGGCATAGGGACTTCAAGACTTGGACCCACTTTACAACATGCACTCACAACCTCAAGTACATCAAGACCAAGGGACAGAACTTGGAGCAACCTGAGATAATGGAAGGTGTCCCTGCCCATGGCAGGTGGTGGAATGAGATAAGCTTTAAGGTCCTTTCCAACCCAAACCAGTCTGAGATTCTATGATAAGCCCTCAATAATTTTAAACTACTGTAGTCCTGACCAAAGCATTTCCACCCCAAGTACCCTTGGAATGATGCAGCACCAAGACAGTCATCCCCAGTTGTTGTTTGGCTACTGAGGTGAGAGGGATAGAGCTGGGAAAGGAGACACCAGGCTGCAGGCTCTGGGCTGCCAGGGCAGCCAAAGGGCAGCTGGAAGGGCTGGTCCTGCCCATCCCTCCACCTCCTGTGCCAACACGCCATGGTTGGTGCATTGTTTGCTTTGAGCAGGTTGGAACAGCAGCAGCCTCTTTCATGGCTGCACAGCACCACTGAACTTCCACCCCAGGCCCATATAATTCCTGGGCAGTATTCCTGCTTGCTGAGGTTCACCTCACCAGCCAGGCCAGACCACTAATCTTGTGTCAGCAGGACCCTGCTGGCATCTGCTCTGCAGCAGCCCCACAGATGTGAGCCAGCCTGTGCTGCCTGGCTGGCCTGCTGAGGGACTACACAGGTTCCAATGGCCCTGCCAATCCCCTTCAGAAGCTCCAAGTGAGTTTTCTCTCTGCCAGAAGGTACAGTGCTGTTCAGGAACAGCTCTGTATGCTGATCACAAGCTCTTGGATCTGCTCAGTGATTGTCCCTGAAACCCATCTGGCCCCGGTGTCAGCCAAGGTATGTCACAAATGGCAGAGCAGAGTTGACATCCCAGGGATCTGTCCCAGTGCATGAGCTGACATGGGCACAGGGAATGAGGAGGTAGGGACAAGCTGTAGAAATCACTGGATGGATGAGGCCACCAGGAGATGTTGTAGTAGCTGGAACAACCTTGCCTAAGTGAGGTGAAAAGAATAAAGCTCACTGCAGTCAAACCTACCCTGGAAGCTTCAGACAGGTTCACCTGGTGGGGTGGATCATACTCCTTTAGGTTTCACTTCACCTGGCACTGAACTTGATGGACATGCTGGAGCAATTGCCTCTTCCATCCCTTGCCTTGCTACATCCCTGGGTGGAGAATGCCTTAGGAAGGACTTCAGGTAACCCACTGAGAAATGCGTTCTATAAAGCAGTTGAAAAGTGTAATTTGAATCAAAATATGAACAAGAAATACATTTCGTTAACTAGACTCATTAAAGAGGATGCCTTTCTGTGGTAGTTGCATGGGAAACAGCCTTCAGCAGGGCTGTAACCAGAGTGGGTCACGGGGTCACCGAAAGAGGACAAGCACACCAAGGCCCACCCTGGGAGCACAATTCACACAAGAGGAGGGGATGACTGGAATGAGCTGGAACGACCTGCTCGGAGCATCAAAATGTCTTGCTTGACTCCTCTTACAATGTAATTCTCTTCAAAAAGCAGCACAAGACCGAAAAACACCAAGAAAATGAGTCTGTACCACTTGTTCTAGGAACTGTGCGACAGCTGAAGTCTCACCATGTCCTTCCATTTCCTTCCCTAGGAGTGTGTCAAATATTTATAAAAAATTAAGGCATGGGAAACATAACAGTTTCTAAATTATGCTGCACATTCAGAGTCATGTGTAAAGTGCAGCATTAAGGACACCCATAAATATTTATCTGAAAGCAGAGCTGTACTCCCACAACCCTATGGTTTGTCAATATGTCTCTTTGCCAGGTACAGTTCTGCACAAATCAGTAAAGCCACAGACCAAAGAAAACTCTTTTGAGCGTCAAGAAACCCTACAACACTTTTCACTCCTGGCATGTGTTATCATCATTATTACAAAATAAAATCATGATGCTTACGGCACATTCTGATCATGCAGTTGCTTTGTTCTGAAAAGTGGCATTTAAAGCTGGTACCTTCCTCTTCAAACCTGTTCTTCCCTAGTGAAAGTCCCCTAAATGCATGGTGGGCACAGTGGTTTTAGGTCAAAGCTTGGACTTGATGACCTTGGAGGTCTTTCTCAGCTTTAATGATTTAATGATAACTGAAGCTCCAGCTTCAACCTGAAGGCTTCCAGGAGAAGCCTTCTCCTGGACTTCTACTAAGGAGTAATTCTCACCTCCTGGATTTTTCCATTATTGATACCTGTCCAGTGTTAAAGGGAAAATCACTTTGTCTTTGCCCAGCTCTGCATCAGCATTCACACTCACCTCTCCTCTACTCAACATCCTCATGAATAGCCACTATTGTGTGGAGGGGAAAACCCTCTGCCAACACGGGGCTGCACTGAGCAAAACCCATCAGCCTCACGCCATCCATGGCCAGAGCAGGAAAGTATTTTAATGGGATTGTGAAGTAAGCAAGGAAAACCAGAAGGGGAAAAAAAGAGACTTAGGAAGTCTTTTCAAATATAGGACCCAAAGCTAACATCTGGAAATTTCCAAGGTCTAAGGAAAAGCAGCAAGAGCCGTTCAGCTACATTTGCTCTGGGCTCAGCCAGCTCTCTTTGCTGAGCTCTGTTGTCATCACATTTCACATTATGATGGTGTTGTGAACTACAAAGAAAACAAGAGAATTGGCAAGTCAAGTATTTTGCCAGCTTTTCAGAGAGAAAATGTGTCCGACTGAGAGGTGCTGATTCCACCTTCCTCACAAAACACAGGCTGCTTCAGCAACTATCGGTGGGGTCACTGCACCTTCCCCTCAGTGCTAATTCTTTAAAATACCCTTGATGACTTTAAGCCTCTCTGAAATGATAAATAATTTTAACGCTACTGGATAGAAAGGGCCAACTGTGGATGGAGATAAACATGTCATTTGCAGTGAAGACAACAAATTGCCTTCAGGAGAGTGGATGGAGAAGAAGAAGAAAATCTAATCAACTTTAAATTGGAGCATGTAATCCGGATGGGATTACACATGGATGCAGAGCAGTGGGAGCCTGGACTCAGCACAGCAAGAGGTCCCTGCCAGACCTCATTTGCACAAAGCTCACAGTGGAGAGCAGCTACTGGGCATCTCCTGCCACAGTTTTCCCAGGCAGGAGTGGCTCTCCCTGAGCTGTGAACACCCAGACCAGTTTAGTTAAAGGCATAAGCAAATAAGGAACCAGAGAATCATAGGAGAGACCCACAAGGATCATTGAACTCCTCCACTTGGCAGACACAATTCCACCTCATCCAGGACTCCACCTGACCTGTGTCTTCACACACCTGGGCCAAGGCAGCTCCAACTCCACACCTTGTACAAGCTCTGATGCTCGTGTGAACCCACAAACCAGGTAGAAACAGTCCACAAACAACTAGGATAGTTTTCCTCTGGCTGAAAGGGCTCTGTGGGCTCCAGGGTCAGCACAAGGACAGAGGAAGCACAATCCCCCTCCCCATCACCACCCTGGGACCTTCACACCAGTCTTCCCAATTATACCCATACTACCCAGCAGGACACCATAGAGAACAGATCATTAAAGAAAATAATCTTTTTTTTTTTTTTTTCAACCTGAGGATATTTTAATTTGCATAATTCAGTGATCTGGTTTCAGAGTGCTCCACACACCAGCATCAACACACCAGGAAGGGTGGCCAGCACCAGAGTGGAGTCACAGCTGAGGCACGGAGGGTGGGAAGGTTCCACGGCAGCTTTGCTGTCAAAGCCAACATTGGGTGTACCCATGGCCTGACACAACTGTAGCGACTGAGGCAGCTGGGTAAGAAATATGACAGACCAGAATGTTTCAGGAATTGATGTAATGTGCTCTTCTGACACCCAAAATCCACGATTCACTAAAGCAGTATAGTCAGAGCTGATGCTGGGGTGTTTAGATGTCATTATTTCCCAAAAAGAAGCTACACTGCCTCTTGTCTGCGGAAAAAAAAAGGGGGGAAAATGGGGGTGAGGGAGATAAGGAGGAAAGACAGCACATCTTGTAGGTAAAAATTGTGTTGCTTAGCTTGGAGCTAACCCCTACGACATACATTACTGTCTTTCTGTTCAATCAGTGTTCTGCTACAAGAATCAGTTACATTCAATCATCTGAAAGAGCTATTAAAATGCTGATAAAAAATTCATAAAGTAACACACAGTAATGAATCAGGAGAATTCAGTAAAGTGAGACCTACCCTTAGAGCAGGGCAAGAATGAAGGTGAACGATCGTTTGGGCCTAGCGGGCATGAAATACCCTTTTGGAAGATGAATAATTCTGTTTTGGGCTGATAAGTTGAACTAATTTATAATGCTGTTTTAGGTCCACTGCTGAAATATTTCAAATCCCTCAACTTTAAAATGCATTGCCTGTCAGAAACGGGTCTCTTAACAGTTTCCTCTTAACATTTTTCAAAATGTAACCTAGACCAATTTGCATGATTTACTGCTTTATTGTATTATACCGTGCATGATTTAAAATGGGAAATAAAATCTAAAAAAAAAGAAAGACAAGGTGGTGTGAAAGAATTGCTGCAGAAGAGATGCAATGGTTTTTAGATCTCTGCACAATACAAAAAGGTGCTTTTCCTGCCCTGGATCGGGATGGGGAGGCAGGCAACCCTGTGGGAATAGAGAAATGGTTTGTCACAACAAAGCCCAACTGTATTTGCCTGGAGTGGCTCCCACCGTGCAGGAGCCTCCTGGCTCCCCGTGGTGTTGGCTGAGGCCACTGGGAGCTGAAAGCAAAGAGAGCTGGGGGCCCCCAGCATCTCTCCATGTGCTCAGTATCTTGTAAGTCTGTGGGGATCGAGATCGATTTGAGCTTTGCCGGCTCCAAGGTACAAGGCGTGACTTGTCTCTCTGCAGGTGTTTTTCTGACAAGTGGGTAGAGCCGTACGGTTTCCCAGCTGACTTCTCAAGAGTCAAGTCTGAGAGCCTGAGGGAGGAAAGGCAGCAGCAGCAAAGCCATCTCCTCTCTGCTTTCACTTGAGAGATATTCCTCTGAGAGCGAGCGGCTCCTACGCTGTCACACTCCTTTCTGAAGAGCCCATCTCTGCAACTGCACACAGGGCCATGGCCAAAGCATTCCTGTGTCCAGCCACTCTGCAAACCAGAGCTCTGCTCCACTGAACACCCTGGGGTTGGGTGGCTGCCACACCATGGATGACACCCGACTGGCCAGTGTGGGTGAGGATGGGGGTGCCCAGCCTGGTGCTGGTGAGCTGTGGTTGTTCCCCAGGGCTGGACACCACTAACCCCTGTCCACACCAACCCCTCTGTCTCAGACAACAGCCTGTCAGGTAACCTAAACCAAATCCAGTGACACTCCCTGATGGAGGCAGGCGGGTTCTTTCCCTTTGGCAGAAGAGATGTATCATGGAGAGGCGGACTCTTTAGGAAGTGGGATGGTAACAGGGGTGTTTACTCATCCCTGGGCAAATGCCCCCACACAAATCATCTTGCCATTTTGTTCCACTTATCCATGTTACAAAAAACGTAAACCTTTGCTATTGCAATTGCAGGGACAGGCTGCCATTTTAATGTGTTCCTTCCCGTTGCAGGTATTTGCCCTCAAAGTAGGAAAGCAAAATGGTGAAAATGTGCAAAGGGAAACAAAAAGTGCTGCACTCCTCGTACCGAAGCTAAACCCCGTGGTTGTGACACCAGCTGACTTCAGTGGACAGTGTCAGACACGCTCTCAACACCTTCCACAGCTGGTGTTCACAACCTACAGCTCTAATTTCCTTTTTCACTGGGGCTAGAAACATTCATTCCATCTGAAAATGAAGTCAATGTGTTTCAAGTTGGAGACAGAAGACAGAGACTATCCAATTCATTTCTAACTCCTAAGACTATATTGGTGTGACTGATATTAAAGAACAAAGGCAGATATCCTCCCCAGCTGTAAAATAAGGCCATGAGGGCACTGAGTTGTTCATTAGAGGTTTCTACAGAAAATATTAAGGGCACCAAATGATCCCACCATTTCCAGCTTCCCTTTCAAGTGATTCATCTCCAGATCAGACCTGGATTCAAAACCCCATCATTGGAAGGACCCTCATTACCTGTGCTATCAGCACCATCCATAAATGTATCCCTTACCTCCTAATTAGGCCAACAAAGGAGGGCTATTAACAGCTAAATGTATTACAAATGCAGCATTAGGGGTAGAGACTATTGACCTTTTTACTCTGAGTGATCTATATACCCCTTTGTTCTGCTGAACACAACTCCCCCTTGTCAGGGCATCACTGGAAAGGGAATATAATCTGTTCTCTGATTGCACACAGGCTTTCCTTGTACTCGATTAGAAAAAATGAAGAAAGAAGTTATCTGTACATCTTGCTATGAAAGTCCCCCCTCAGCCTCAGTACGTCCAAAACTCACAAAGAGCACTGAAAGCCTGAATTTTGCTACTACTTGTTGAAGGGGATGAGAATGGCCAGTGCTTCATATCACACAAAATCTGCCTGTTACTCACCTCAGATGACCTAGGAAGACTAAAGAATAATCCTGTGTGTTTTCATACACTCTGATTTTTATATCAGTTGAAATCTTGGGAGTCCTATATGTATTTTTAGATACAATTGAGATCGTCAGTTGAAAAAAAAAGAAAAAAAAACCCTCAAGGAATTCCAACTCCACATGATATGTGATAATAAGGCTGTTATAGTGAAGGACTCTCTAATGGTGTATTTATTCACCTGCTCCCTATTAGGCAGATCTGTTAAACCAGCACTTTGTCCATCAGCACTTGAGTGCTCAAAGCTGAGTGTGCCTCTTTCGGAACTGCTGGCACCAGCGAAAGCCAAATTCTGAAACCTCCCTGAATGGGACCTGCATTGTCAGGCATGACTGAGAGACTCCTGCTTGGCTGCCAGAGGTGCCACAGTCCCAGCACCACCTCACCTGACACCAGTGCTGGGGAAAGACAGTGTAAAACCAGGAAAAAAACAAAAGGGGAAAAAAAAGAGGGGGAAGGAATGCAGGAAGGGACAGCCCTCACCTGATACTTCCCTCTCCTCCTCACTTTATAAAGTTAAATGCTGTCTGAGATTTATTGCTGTGAAAAGGAGAGTTAACCACATAATCAATAAAAAAAAAAATCCAATTACAGTCTATGGTGGAGCAACTCTGCGTGTAATAAAAGTCTCACTTACAGGGCCCTCGCCCCGCTCGGCTCAGCTCTGCAGTGGAGATCGAGTCTCACAGCCCTGAGAACCCACCAGGGCTGGGCTTGTGCTCCCAGCAAAGGCAGGGAACGTGTTCCTGCCCCTGGGAAGGGAACAGGCACAGACACTGCACTAAAGCCTTACTGGAACCTCCAAAATCAGCTCCCAGTGAGCACCACTGAGTGCTGACCAGCCCCCAGCACACAGCCCCACACAGCCCTCCCACCCTCCCTGGAAAGGCATTGCTCTTAGTTTAAGTGAGGCTTTTCAAGGCACGTAGAGATATTTCTCCCTTTCCATTAGTCACCATTCATTCAGGTGGAGCTTCTGCTACCTCTAAGAAGTATTCCCAGAAAGCCCATTAACTTCCTTTCAGACACTCAGACAGTCCAGGCTGCAACTGGAAGGCTGTGATACGGTAGATTTGGGGGGGAAATTGCACAGCTCCAAACCAGAGAGAAAGCATAACTACCTCATTGGCAGAGCACAGAAGGGCTTTGTAGATTTTAAACCTGGCTTGGCCCCCCTTTATCACAGGACACCGAGGAAATCAGAGCTTATCTCAGTTCCTCTACTTCTACCAGAAGGATGAGAGTGTCAGTGTCCTTTAGTGAAATAATTTCATATCTGTAAAAAAATGCACACCGGTATCACCCCATGAAGAATGATTTTAAATGCTGGAAGTATCAGGCCATAGTTTCATATTCCTTACTGCAGGATGACCACTTTGCCACATCTTCTGGAAATTTCATTTGAATTGGATGGGAACAAACCGGCAAGAAACACTTATGTTCCTGTTTGGCTGTGGGGGGAAAGGTGGTGCCTGATTCGTGGGGAAATCAAGGTGACAATACTGGATCCAGCACAGAGTCCTACAGGACAAAGTTATCCCTTCTAAATTTTTGGCTACAGAGGGTTTCTAGTACATCAGCACTTTGAGTCATATGACCACAGACCTTTTAAAATCCAAAATTAAACGCCTAAACCAAGATTTACCTTCCATGGAACCACTGTCTTAGTTCTCCCTGACCTGATAAAAAGAACATCAGCACTGGAATAACCTACACGTGACACAACCTTGTGTTTTAGCAACACAATATGAAAGCTGAATTTGTGACCTTCCCCATGAAGTCACTGGAGAGGAAGTTGTTCACACCATATGATAATACAAGAAAAAACGTGATGTGTCACCACTGTAACCCTGCACTCAGCTGGACACGCCGTGTCCCTCCCACCCTCTGAGTTTAGAGGGCCAACACAAGAGAGAGAGAGAAGCATCCTTGTTTTAGGAATGTGAAAAGAGAGCCTCATCCTTGCGAGACTTTTGCCCTTTAACTCCACTTCTATGGGAGTTGGCATCTAAATACCCCTCAGAGCCCAGCCTTGAATTATCTGCAGCACACAGACACTGAGGCAGAGCTGGGAGTCCCTCCAAGGTGATGAATCTCAGTCCAGTGCATTCCATTCAATGGCATTTTTTAACTCAAGATGCAACACACTGGTATAAAGTGACACAAACAAAGCTACATCTTGAAAAGGTTTTGAAGCTTAAATCAGTGGAGTCACCTAATGATGATCTCACTGGCTTCTGGCCTCTCTTCACTGATCATCTGTTGGGTTGGAGTTTGTTCTTAAAGATTTGCCAGGACCAGCTGCAACAAGGAAAGGTGTTGTGGACATGGGCAAAATGTAAATACTTTTCTGGATTTTAGTCTAATC